>NW_012109175.1:368947-385250 GCF_000951045.1 Mandrillus leucophaeus
CCAGCCTGGGTGACAGAGCAAGACTCCATCTCAAAAAAAAAAAAAAAGACATTCCAGGATTTAAAGTAGTATCTAGATAATATTTCCTTATATGGAAGTTATAAATTCATGGTAAAATAGCAATGAAGGGATGGGAAACAAATCTTACAAAATATTAAGATTGGCTGTCAGACAATATGCAAAATCCGGGAGGTATTTCCATTGCCAAAAGGCTGTCAGATCTATAGTGCAAGTTAAAATTAGTCATAACTAGATAGAAAATTAATACATAAAGACTATTTTTTACTAAAGTGTATCAATTAGCAATCACATTTGACTATGAGTAACAGAACATTTGACAAAACAGGGGCTTACACAAATAGGTTTTGTTTTCTGTTTTGTTTTTTTTTTCCATATAAGAATTTTGGAGATGGGTAACTTCTCGTGTTAGTAGGGCCAAGATTGCTGTTTTCCTTCGGGTCACAAAATAGCTATTTCAGCCTCAATAATCATGGAAAAAATAGAATCAAACAAACAAAAAAGATTCCAGAACTGTGTGACATAACCACACCTGGATTCAAAGAAATCTGGGAAGCATGTTTTTAGTTCTGCAGTCTTCACTGAGTCAACACAAAGGAGGGATTGGAATAGATGTGAAATGATTTTATGTGTCATAGCTGGAAAAGCAAAATGATATACACAAAAAGAGAATGTGATCACTGCTTCACATGACTTAAATGTGAGCAATATTAATATTAGTATAATAATAAGTATATTCTGGCTATTGATTTAACAAAAACTTAAAATATAACTGTATTTGGAGGTAGGAAAAAAGTGAAGATTTGTGGCAAGGGCAAAGGACAGTGAAGAGCATTAAATTATACTCTTATAAAGCCCCTACCTGCCCACCTCAGTGTTCTTTCTTTTGTCCTTAGAAATAAAATCTTGGCTGGGCGCGGTGGTTCACACCTGTAATCCCAGCACTTTGGGAGGCCGAGGTGGGCGGATCACAAGGTCAGGCGATCGAGACCACGGTGAAACCCCATCTCTACTAAAAATACAAAAAATTAGCCGGGCCCGGTGGCAGGCGCCTGTAGTCCCAGCTACTCAGGAGGCTGAGGCAGGAGAATGGCGTGAACCCGGGAGGCCGAGCTTGCAGTGAGCCAAGATCGCACCACTGCACTCCAGCCTGGGTGACAGAGCAAGACTCCATCTCAAAAAAAAAAAAAGAAAAAAAGAAAGAAATAAAATCTTGACTTTTAACTGAGATAATTGCCAGAATAAAAGACTAAATTTTCCAACCTTTCTTACAGTGATCAAGTGACAAAATTCCGGTCAAGGACATACAAGTGGAAATACTTAGGACTGCCACAAAAACACCTTACAGGGCTATAAGTCTGCTAGGAGGGCCTCCCGTCTGTCTGCACTTCCATCTTTCTTCCTTCATGCAGACTGCAACTGTCATACAACTGGCTAGGGCGCTAGCAGTCATCTTAAACAAGAGGTGAACAGAACGTGAATACCTTATACTAGGATAATAGAACAGAAATCAGGATCCATGATAACTCCAAGAAGCTACTAAGCAAGCCATTGTGCCTTTTCCTCCAGACATTTTTACACAAGGGAAAAATGATAGAAAAAACTTCTTATCATTTTTAAGCCACTGTTATGTTGTGAAAGTCATATTTTATTTCACAATATTAAAAACTGAAAACCAATAATAACAATGTTAGCAAAATAAAACCTCTCTTAAATACATTTAAACTCTTTTTCAACTAACTTGTACATCCCAAAACACAGAATCAGAACTAAAATTACTATCTGCTTAGACAAAAATGAAAGAAAATACTACATGTCAAAACTTATGGGAAAGTAGTAAAAGCTGTACAAAATGCCTACTTTTTCTCCATCTATACTGTCAGATTTTCTACAGCGAACACACTCTTTTAAACAGAAAAAAATTAAATTTGTTCCTAAAAGACAGATGAGAATCTTAATTGCTTTCCTTATTTTAAAAAATTAATAAAAATATGTAAGTTATGTATTTGACTCAAAATGGAGTAAAAGAAAAAATAAATTAGCAAGAGCATAGGAATATAGAAATTAATCTGAAAGCACAAAACAGTAAAACTGATTAATTCAAAAAATGATTCCTTAAAAATGTTTATATAAAAGGCAAAATTTCTGACAATCTAATTCAGGAAACCTGAAATTCACAAAATAGAAATGTGAAAAATGTTCTGCACCCCCCTAAACACACACACACACACACACACACACACACACACGCCTTTTTCAATGGTTAAGGACTCCCAAGAGTCACCACGATAAAGTAATAAAAACAGAGATGGATGCTGAAGTCTTTTAATGACTTTGTGATGCATACTGACAAGGGGAAGGAAAATGAGATAATGCAAATGTAGTTCAAAAAGGTAAACTTCCATTTAACTATGTGAAAAACCAAATCCTTCTCCATGTTGTAACATTTTCCCCAATCTCTTATTATACCTCTTTCCCATCACCATGGCAACACAATCTTTCAATAAACAGTAAGGAGATGGAGTAAATAAGCCTGAAAATGTGACTTTTCTCCCAATTTCTTGGAAGTATCCCCTGTATGGGTGGGCTCGTAGACTTGGTATGCTCCAGCCAATCAGGACTAGAAAAGCTACCTCCTGGGCCTGAGCCTCCAGATTTCTTAATTAGTGATATTTTATTCACAACCGTATACACTCTCCCAAATCAAGCGTAAGTTGAAAAGTCCCATACCAAAGTGACTTTAAATTATACATGATAGAGACAGGAAATGTATCTAAGGAAATGACTTTTTACCTTATTCATTCTTAAATATAATAGTGGGAAGAAATTATCAGAGTTGCCCAGGATATTTTTCAAACATTTGGCTTCCCTGCCTTCCCACACAAAGATTTAGTTTCACCATGTCTTTTCCCCCAATACCAAAGCCCAGATTTATGGACATTGTTACAGTATACCCCTGCTCAAGTTGGGATGAGAAAAAATTGTACCTAAGGCCCAACTAATACCACAATCAAAATGGAGAACTAAAATAGCATAATATAAAAGAGAATGTTGGAGATCACTGAGTTGTTTACGAGTATCAAAAAGGGACTAGTCAATCAAAAGAGTAATATTCAGAAGAACAAAAGAGAACAAGGAATGCAGGCCAAATCAGAAAGATAAACCTGACTTATCCTCCAGAAACCTATTATATTTCACTAAAACTATGTGTTTCACTATTTCATTTAAACATTTCAAAAAGATATAATCATACATATAGAAGTAATTAAATGTCAGTATGTTGGGAACGAGTGAATATATATAGGCTTTCCTTGTTCTGCTTTAGCAACTTTTGTTTAACTCTAAAATTATTTCAAATAGGAAGACGATTTAAAAGAGAAAGTACCAAGCTAGTAAATGTACGAAAGCATTTTCAATTTAACCACTCAGCAACAAAATATAGAAAATAAAGTATACTATATAAAAATTATAATATTCAATACTGATGGCTTCAACAATGAAATGACAGAACCTCTTAAATGTTCATGTAATTTTACTTAGTATAATTCCACTTCTAGGAATTTATCTTCAGGAACTACATAAATTCATTCAAAGGTTAATATGGAAGAATATTCGTCATGGCATTACTTATAATGGGAAAAAAATAAAATTGATGTAAACATACAGCAGTATGAAATTATTCAAAAGAATTATAATTTTCCATAATATTATCTGTTGAAAATCACAACATTCGAAATGCAGAATGATGTAGTTTAAAATAATGAATTTTACAAGGTAATAGAAGGTAATAGAAAAGGGTAGGATACAAATCTGTATAAAAAATATGGGTCTAACGTACAATATACGAGAATACCTCTGGATTATGAGCTGCTTGGTTTTATTCTTTATGTCTTTATTTCTGGAGATTTTTGTTTAATGGAGATATGATGTCTTACTAATTAAAAGAACAAGCTGACAAAAAAATTAAGATACTTTTAATCCTAACTGCAACCAATGACTGATTTTCTAAACACATGTTGTGGTGGTCCTAAAGAAACAGGAGGCAGTATCTAAACATTAATACTGAAGCCATTAAAAATTGGAAAATCTGAAATATAAGATAAATTTTATCCCTCATTCTATTTTATAACATGTTTGTCAACTTATTCAAGATTATACTGCAATGAACTCATAATAAATTAATAGAGTAATATTATCTTTAATTTTGAAATTGAAATTGCAGGTTCTTCCAAACCAAAAATCCAGCTGATTTAAAGGGTCACTATATTCAAATGAAGAAATCAGTATTAAAATGTGTATATACTAACCTAGTACTTAGACACAGAGAGGGAAAAGAAAACAAACTTTTTTTTTTAACTCAATTGCTAAATTTTTTATTTTGAGGGGGTCACCAGTGTGATAGCTTTACCCTCATGATTACTAACTTGTCCATTAGACTAATCCCAAAGTTGTGTCCCAAGCACACTGTTCAAGTGGTTGTGACAAATTTACACTTTTCTGTAGGAGCATCCAATGAGCAAGTAGATATAGGATTCTGAGTTTCTAGATCAGTGGTCTCCAGAGGATTTTGATTGTATACCTTTACCAATTTAAAAAAATTGAACATGTCCTCTCCCATATTTTATATATGGACTACTCTATTTAATATTCCAAATTACAATACAGGACAGAATCAATTGTTATTAATGATGGGTGTATATAAGTAATTCAAATAGCCTTTTTGATTGCTTGAATTTTTGGCATCTTTTCAGAATACTGTTATATTCTCTATGGGACTGGTAAACACCTCATTCAACTCATAGAAAAGATGCAGCAAGGCCTCTTCAGAATTTCCATATCTGTTCACATTATTGGGACACTCTCTTCACATTTTCTCTGAAGAAATCTTTTTAAGCTATGTGTTCATCATCGAGGATTACTTCAAGTTGAAACTACACAATATTATATCATGCATTATTCCACCTAGCCAGTCACAAGCAAACAGCATGTGTCACAAAACACTGAAAATAAACAGAATGTGGCAACTCCCTTGGAATTTGGCAACTCTCCTGTAGTTTTCCACTCTGAATTATTCAGTAAACCTTATATAGTAGTTCAGGTCTGTTTCGTTGCTATTGGAGAGAACCACAAAATTTATCTAGCTTAATACAAAATTCTGAAATGGTTATTCAGCAGCAGCTCTCCTCTAAGAGGTGATTAAAAGACCCAGCTCCTTTCTACTTTATGCCTCTATTATTTCCCACATTTGTCTCCCAAGGCCTCCATGTTCATTTCCATTAAGCCATAAAGATCGTGCATGGGAGGTCTGTTATGGGACAGGCCAGGAATGATGTGCATCACTTATTTCCATATTCTGTTGACCAGAGTTCAATCAAATGACCACACCTAACTACACAACTGTCTAAAATGTAGTCAATCTGTAGCAGGACGAGCTGCAGACAAAACCCCTCAGACACTGAGTTGAGGAAGGAAAGGGCTTTATTCAGCCAGGAGCATCAGCAGACTTATGTCTCAAAAAACCGGGCTCCCCAAGTGAGCAATTCCTGTCCCTTTTAAGGGCTTACAACTCTAATGGGGTCCACGTGAGAAGATCATGATCGATTGAACCAGTGGGGGTACGTGACTGGGGGCTGCACCGGTAATCAGAATGGAACAGAACAGGACAGGGATTTTCACAATGCTTTTCCATACAATGTCTGAAATCTACAGATAACACAAGCAGTTAAGTCAGGGGTTGATTTTTAACTACCAGGCCCAAGGCACAGCACTGGGCTATCTGCCTGTGGATTCCATTTCTGCCTTTTAGTTTTTACTTCTTTTTTCTCTGGAGGTAGAAATTGGTCATAAGACAATATGAGGGGTGGTCTCCTCCCTTATTCCCCTCTTTGAGAACCTCACTCATTAGTGGGAGTTCTCACTTTCATCCTCACTACCCATGTCCTTCTTGTAAGACAGATAGTGATTCATATAGTACACTTGTGCTGAAGCATTTTGGTGAACTAAGGTAGCTAGGAAGCTTTTTATTATTTGAAGGAGTACAGGTAGCAAACAAGGGACTAGTAAGCAGGTTCCTATTACTATTATAATTCCTATTATAAGAGTTTTAAATCCTCCTAGCACTGGGAACCATTTTCTAAACATGGCCCCAGGATGAAATCCATGCCACACTTGCATGGGCCAATTTTGTCATATCTCTAACTATGTCTTCAACTACTTGCCCTTGATAATCTATGTGTAGACAGCAATTGGTTAGGTTAAATTTCCCACAAACTCCTCTTTCAGCTGCTAGCAAGTAGTCTACGGCTAATCTATTCTGATAAATGGCATTTCTCATCAGAGTTTCTTGCTGGGCTAAAACAGTCAAAGCTCTGCCAGTTTCATTGGTGATTATTTCTAAGACAACTTATAACCATATAATCCAGTTAAGCATGTAGATAGGGGTTCAGTATCCCTACGAGCCATCTTATGCCCATGTGGCAGGCCCATAGTACTGTATGATTCTTCAGGGGGCCACTTGTCATTTTTCCAGTCGCCTATGGTTATGCTCCTCTTTTTCTCGGGAAGCATAGACAGGGAAGCCTAGGAGCTCACCTGTTTTTATGGGCAGTAGGAAAAAAGGATGGCTTAATGGTGCTAACGACAAAACTACCTGCCCATTGGTTAGGTAGCTTGGTGTAGGCTCTATGCCGGCATATCCAGTATAGTCCAGCTGGAGCCATCCAGTCCCAGTGAGACTCTGGATGGGCCCAAACAGTTTACAATTTAGGAAACTTACTAAATGGATTGTTCTTAATCTTATTTCAGAAACTGTGACCATAGGGGGCTCAGATGTGTTATAACACACATCAAGCTGGTCACTTCCTGGGCTACATACCTTGTACTGGGTGGCATTATACAAACAAGTCCCATTTAGAGTTCCAGCACATTTATAATAACTATAGAACAAAAAGACAGTTTTAACTTTTTGCCCTACCTCGGTGACTTGATGTATACACTGGAAACAGTCCCTGGTTTGAGGAAGGTCAGTTGAAGTCCTTACTTTACAAGTCCAAAATTTAAGAAAAATAAGTCCCACAGTGAGTTTCTTCATACTTTGGTCATGCATGGACCAGTTGGCTTCCAGGTGTGACTAGAGCAGGGTTTGTCATCTCCTTTAGAGTCACTTTGCAAGGATTGGACCGGGTCTCGCCTCCCAGGTCTCAGTTGCTGTGGGTTTCATGTAGCTGTGGTGGGTCCAGGCTGGGATTCCTTCTACTTTCATGGCTGTGGGAGTGGTCAAGATGATGGTCTGGGGTCCTTTCCACTGTGGCTGCAAGGGGGCTACGTTCCAATCCTTGATTCACACCTATCATCTTTGCTGTCTTCTGTACCAAGTCAGCCACAAGTGCCTGCCCGTTGTCCGAGCCAATTCGTAAGGGAAGTCCAAACCTAGGGATGAGATCTCCACTTCTGGATATCTCGGTGAAGTCTACTTGGGGATCTTCAAAGCGGGCTGCTCCATAAGCCTGTATACTGGGAGGGATGATTGGACTTTGCCTAGCATTGTGCTGCCAGCAGGTGACACGCTGCTGCACCACTGTTTTGGCAAGGGCTGACAGATGTGAGATGTAGAGGTACCGGCCTAATAGCTTTTTAAGTGACTCTTGGCCTAGGTGGGTGATCTCATCATGCACAGGCAGTACGACTGCAGCTCCTAGCAGTTGTGGCATGGCTATTCTTCCATCTGATAACCAGATCCATCCTTTTTCTACCACCTATCCTCCCTCTGGCTGATGAAATGCCAGGGTGAAAGGGATAGCCCATTGGACTAAAGCTCAAGTGCTACTCTAGTTATTTGGCAGAGTGTCCAGTAAACATCCACCACAATACCACCACACATCTGCTCGAGGATGAACAAGGGCTGACTTATTGGTAAGCTCTTGAAAGTTCTTAAGTTAACTGCATCCCTTCAGGTCTCCAAGGAATGCTAAGTTTCCTCCCCATGATGAGAAACATGAAGTGAACTTAGTGTCGGGAGACAGAAGCTGGATGGCCCTTGGGGGCTGACCCGCAAAGTGCTGAACTTCGGGATATAGCAGAAAGAGAGCTTGGCACGACTTATTACTCCAGTTTGTAAAATCCTGGAAAAGAACTACCATGCAGCCCATGCCGGGTCCACTGGAGAACCACCTTAGTGAAAAGGGGACAACCTGGACCTCTGGCCTGCCATGTGCACAAGCATAACAACTGCTTTTGTTTAACGTGCAGATGGAATATTTGATCCATTCCAACCAGGCATTTGCATCTTGGTATCCTGTCTTAATTGCCAAAGTTTGTTGTAAGTCTTTAACTTCTATGATCCTCTAGTAAAATTAATGTATGGCTTTAGGAAATACAAAAACCAGTTGGGGCAGTCCATTCTTGTTCTTTAGTGGTACACAGGACTTCGGACCAACTACACAGAACATTGGCATAAAAGTTCCACACTGGGGGGCAAGACTCCTGGTTGACACTGGGGTCTTTATCGAAATCTCTCCAGATTAAATAGTCCCAATTTACTAATGCCCAGTTTGAGGAGAGTCAGGAGGGACAGAGGTACTTTTCTGAAGTAGAGAGCTGTCTTTGACTTGGCAAGTCCCGACAGGGTATATAACAAGGCAAGCATTAAATGCAATAGTTTGAGGTGAAATTGACTTGGTTATGTTAACAACTAGATCATCAGCAATAGAGTGAGGAAAGAAGAAAAAGTAATAGAATAGAAAGAGTTAAATTTTTCTTAGCTTTAGTTTGGCAGGGTTTTCCCCTGGGACTATGGCCCACAACTTCGGAGGGGGTGGCACTTTCTTGACTCAGGTGTGATGAGTCCATCCCTTTTTCGCTGTATGAACAGCAATCTTGGTGGTTATCAGGACAAGGTAGGGTCCTTCCCAGGCTGGCTCGAGTTTTTCCTCTTTCCACCCTTTGATGAGAATGTGATCTTCAGGCTGGTGCTGGTTTACCGGAAATTCTAGGGGTGGTACATGTGCTAAAAGATTTTTAGTTTTGAGGGAAAGGAAAGTGGAAGATAAACCAAGTATATAATCTCTAAGAAACTGACCTTTTGTTTTAAATGTGGGGACATCAGCAGTGGACTGTATAGTCCTTGGTGCCTTCTTACTGAGAAATTTCCTTTAACATCTATTTTTATTAGTTTTTAGACCAAAGAAAGCCGAACACCACTTTGTATTTGACAATGCTTTCTGTATGATTTTTATACCAGAAAAACTAAATTTCACCTTTATATTAATGTGTTCTTAACATTAAACTTAGTTTTAATAAAACTTAAAATATGTAGACATATTTATTCAATTTTTAATGTCTGACCATAAGGTAAGATTTTTATAGACTCTTTAACCTTTTATAATTATTATTAAAGAGCAGGTTAGTACTTTAAGAAAAATCCATTGTGTTTTTATTTTAATGTCCAGTTCATGGAAAAACTGGATGATACCCCTTTAACTTTAGCCAACACATTTACACACATAATTTCCTTTACAATTAATGTTTTAAAACTTGCTTAAACCTTCAAAACAAAAAAAAAATGTTTTTAACCTTTTAATGTAGATAAAAATCCACATTTTTATGCCCCCTTATAATCCTTTTACTAAAAGTATATTTTACTTTTCTAATATACCTTGCATATAAACTGTTTCTTCAATAGTTTTATATTCAGGAGTCCTAATTTCTTTTAAATTATACAACATTTCTTGCATAAATTCATTTTTAATAACTGTTTTTTTCCTTCTTTCACGACTTTCACAGAGAATTCTTTGACATGTCTCAACTTTCTGACTTATTGCAAACACCCTTTTCTTTAAACAACCAGTTAATTTATTTTAGGACAAGACTTTACTATATAACATTCTTTTTACGTAAATTCTACCCCCCCACCTTTTCTCTTTTTTTTTTTTTTTTTTTTTTACTTAGGATTGTTCTGAACTGGTGAGGTGTGCTCACAATGAGATTTCCTTTAAAAGTTATTTTTCTACTTTTTTCTGTTAGCAAAGCCATTGTCACTACAGATTGAATGTATTTGGGCCATCTGCGCGTTACTGAGTTAAGGAATTTTGATAGGAAGGCTACCGGTTGTCAGTGGCCTCAGTGCTTTCAGGCTATGCCCTTGTTTACACTGACAACAAATTGGTATTGGCGTGTTACATGGTCACAGAGAAGACCTTTAGTTATCAATTACAGATTCTAAAGAGTACACTGTTTTTTTTTTCTTAACTACCTGTATTTCTCTCTTTCAGACTTTCTGTCTCTCTCTTTTCTCTCTCTTTTTTTTTTCCTCTCTCTCTCTCTGCTGGTCTTTCCTTGCCTCTGCCAGCTGCTTATGCTGCTGTTCTCCTCTCTCTTTCCTCTTCCCCTAGGGGAGGGACTGGCAGGAGTGAAACTACTCTTTCTTCCTTGGCTATCTGTCCCTTTGCCACTAGTACTACTGCTGCCTGTCCTCTTAACCACTGTGGGGGGTCTAAAACCAGTTGCAACCAAGTATCTATGTGTGGAAACTGATCTGGTGTCCTGATTTACCAGTTACTTTGTGCCATACCTTTGAAACTAGGCTTCCTTCTGATGGCCATCCCACCTCTAATGCCGGCCAATCTATCTCACAGAAAGCGTTAAGTTTTCCAGGTGTCATAGTGATTCCATAGTCCCCATTGAATCCTTTTTGGAAATTCTTTAATATAGTTCCTAACAGGGTAGCCTTACTTTGTGTTTTACTCATTTTCCTCTCTCAAGAGACAAAACAACACTCTTATCACAAAGAGGGAAGGGAAAAAGGGGCAAAAAGTCACTCACTCACCAAGCAATTCACACTAAAACCAAAGTATGGATAAGGAGTTACTCATTCATCAAGCAACTTGAGCCAAGTCAGAACTGAAATCAAAGCCAAAACAGTTCAAATCCAAAAGTCGATACCGAAATCTAAACCAAAACCATGCAAATCTAGTCAAAATCAAAACCAAAACCAAGGTGCCAATAAAAGTATGCCATGGGTGATCAAGTCACGCTTCCACTCAAATGGAGTGGGCAAGTTCCAAGACAGTCTTACCGTGTTTCCAGATGTCTAGATTCCAAGTACTGATTCCTTCCTGGTGTTTGGCCGCTGCATTAATCCTCTGTGGGACCTACCATACACTACTCTGGCGAGGCGTTCCACCAGGGCAACTACCTACCTGGGAACACTCTCAGGATTCGCGTCGCTAAAGCTGACCGGAGTCCCCACCAGGCCTAAGCCACCTAAGGGGCTGCTTTGACCATCCGTTAATCACCTCGCTTCCCTGTCAGGGAACCAAGAAATGTAGCAGGATGAGCCGCAGACAAAACCCCTCAGACACTGAGTTGAGGAAGGAAAGGGCTTTATTTGGCCGGGAGCGTCGGCAGACTTACGTCTCAAAAAACCCGGCTCTCCAAGTGAGCAGTTCCTGTCCCTTTTAAGGGCTAACAACTCTAAGGGGATCCATGTGACAGGGTCATGATCAATTGAGCAAACAGTGGGTACGTGACTAGGGGCCACATGCGCTGATAATCAGAACAGAACAGGACGGGGATTTTCATGATGCTTTTCCATACAATGTCTGAAATCTACAGATAACACAAGCAGTTAAGTCAGGGGTTGATTTTTAACTATCAGGCCCAGGGCACGGCGCTGGGCTATCTGCCTGTGGATTCCATTTCTGCCTTTTAGTTTTTACTTCTTTTTTCTTTGGAGGCAGAAATTGGTCATAAGACAAAAAGAGGGGTGGTCTCCTCCTTTAAATCCTGTGCCAGGAGAAAGAAAAAGTTTTGTAGAAGAGATAGCCAATCTCTTCCAACACTCTGCGACCATTCCCAAAGCAGATAGACTAAATGATGGCATTAGATGTCTATTTGTATATTAAATATTAGTCATGCCTAATCCATTTGTCTTAAAAGAATAATGCCCATAGAGAGTTTGCTTGGCTTTTAAAAAATATTTCCAATACACCAGTAAGTAGAAAGATGCTGATATAAAATGAATAAGTGTCTATCTTCTTGCCTTCTGCTTGCATTACTGAGAGTATGAGTCCCCTAAAACTGAGGGAAATTATAGTTAGTCTCCAATCAGAAAAGTCACAAATCAAAGTCAAACTATCATAAAGCAGCGGTTCTTAACCTAGGGGTTAACAGACTGCCAAATATCTATGGACAGATAAATATGTGTCAGAGATCATACTATTGATATTGTAACTGAAATTGCATACACGTAACTTGTGAGTGCATGTGTGTGTTTATGTGTATGTGTGTGTGTTTGTGTCCATTTCTGGTAAAGGATCAAAATTTTAATAG
Organism: Mandrillus leucophaeus; assembly: GCF_000951045.1. Classification (NCBI taxonomy): domain Eukaryota; kingdom Metazoa; phylum Chordata; class Mammalia; order Primates; family Cercopithecidae; genus Mandrillus; species Mandrillus leucophaeus. The sequence goes on from NW_012109175.1 coordinate 381,293, forward strand.
GAAGTATGACAAAATAATGTACTTTTTAAAAACAACAAGTAAACTTTTCTCAAGCCAGTTAACAAACATAAATACACCAATTTAGACTCCACCAAAAGTTATTATACATTAATGCTTCAAAAATATATCAAAGCAGTGTTCTTCTACTCTTCTATTATTACCAATATGAAAAAGAAAACAGGCTGTCTCATTATATATGACAGGATGGAGATCACTGTAACAGCATCACTATATGGTTATAGTCTATGCTTCTCACAGTGACAAATGTCAGGAACTGAAAAACTCATCGGTGGTATTTGATAGTCATGTGGCACTTAAAGAGTTAAAAAGCCTGTGACTGCAGATTAATAGATTATATTTTATTTAAGTTATCCCTTATGCTAAGGAGGATTTGGACCAACAAAATAATAATCCTTTCCATAGGATGAATTACTGTATAATTTATATATGGTCCTGAAAATTCCAACGCAAATTCATTTTTCCCTAATATGAATGCTGTAACACAATGTAAAACTTACTAAATAATTTAACAAAACTTTGTTATAGTAGTTGAAGCCTGTTTCCTTAATTATTAGAATATTGATAATATATTACTTTCGCAAAATTTAAAGTTCTTCTGTAATATGACTACCCTGTCCTTTGGCTCTGTTTACAGTAGGAAATACTGTATTTAAAAATTTTCTGGTCCTCTGCCACCCTCTGCCGCAAAGATAAATAAGAAGTGCCCCTTTCAAATCTTTGTTATTTTAAAACCCCTCACTTAAAATGGAAGTGCTTTTTCAAGAGTTATACAGCAATCAGTGGCAAAACTAACATTCCTTTTTCTGAAATAATTCTTTTCCTTCCTGATTAGTGGCATTTCAAATAAATTGCTTGAAGGCTATGTTTTCAGATGAGACAGAAAAAAAGGAGATGTTTTAGAAGTAGTTATAAGGTAAGGTTTCCTGATATTATACATTCCATGGTCTGGGATTTAGTGCCTTTGATCCTGGGGAAGAAAGATCTTCATTCTTCTTGGGAGGTACATAGCCTTGCCTTAAAAGCCCAACTCAGAGATAAAAGAGACCAGAGTTTGGTGAGTCAGGCTAGCTGAATGATGGACTCTATCCATGCCTCAGGAAAGAACAAGACACTGTCTGCTATCAGGGGAACCAGCCCCCAACATTTTAATGTAGGTTTTTTCTATTTTCCCTAAGTGTTGGCCAGTCTGAGAAATAAAGAGAAAGAGTACAAAGATAGGAATTTTACAGCGGGGTCTCCAGGGGTGACATCACATATTGGTAGGACTGTGAAGACGACCCCGAGATGCAAAACCAGCAAGTTTTCATTAGGGATTTTTAAAGGGGAGGGGGTGTATGAACAGGAAGTAGGTCACAAGGATCACAAGCTTCAAAGCGCAATAAGATCACAAGGCAAAGGCAAAATTACAATTACTGATGAGGGTCTGTCCCGCTATGCACATATTATCTTGATAAACATCTTAACAAGAAACAAGGTTCGAGAGCAGAGAACCAGTCTCACTAGAATTTACCAGGCTGGAATTTCCCAATCCTAGTAAGCCTTAGGGTAATGCAGGAGACCAGGGCATATTTCAGTCCTTATCTCAACCACATAAGACAGACACTCCCAGAGCAGCCATCTATAGACCTCCCCCAAAGAATGAATTCCTTCCCCAGGGTTATTCCTTGCTGGGAAAAGAATGTAGTAATATCTCTCCTACTCGCACATCCATATATAGGCTTTCTACAAGGAGAAAATTATGGCTGTATTCTGCCTGACCCCGCAGGCAGGCAGACCTTATGGTTATCTTCCCTTGTTTCCTGAAAATTGCTGTTATTCTGTTCTTTTTCAGGGTGCACTGATTTCAGTGTTCAAACACACGTTTTACAATTTGTACAACAGTGGTGCTGAGGTGACGTACGTTCTCAGCTTACAAAGATAACAGGATAAAGAGATTAAAGACAGACATAAGAAATTATAAGAGTATTATTAGGGAAGTGATAAATATCCATGAAATCTTCACAATTTATGTTCGGAGATTGCAGTAAAGATAGGTGAAATAAATTATAAAAGTATTAATTTAGGGAACTGATAAATGTCCATGAAATCTTCACAATTTATGTTCTTCTGCCTCAGCTCCAGCCCATCCCTCCATTCAGGGTCCCTGACTTCCCACAACAGTCTGCCTTTTTGAACTTCTCCACTGTCCCACAAGGAACAAAATATATTCACTTAGAACAGAAAAATACTTGCACGTGTTGGGGGAAGGAAGTAGTATTCAGAAGAAATCACCATTTTCTTTGCAAAAAGTATGGCTCTGTGTGTTAGGAGAGGACTAACTCTATTAGGTAAAAAGTAAGATAGCAACTGGTTTTTAAGGCTCATTATCCTCTCCATCATGCTTTGCTGAACTAATGCTACAAAAAATTTGCATTTCAGAAAAAATACATGATTTGATTATCTGCAGAATAGAGTAGGCATGAAAGAGTCTGTAATTAAACTGGACTGGAATAATCTAGTAAGTGGAAAACTAGATGATCAATGCATTTTATATTTATATGTATTTGTATTTTACATTTATATGATGCCATTCTTTATAACTGAAGGAAAACCTGTTCAATCATGCTCACACAGAATATCTAATGTCAAATTATTTTAATTCATTTAGTGAACATATCCTGAGTAGCTGCTCTGTTCCAGGCATCATCTGAAGGGCTTCTCCATTTATCACTACCATCAATGAATGATAGAAAGAAATAGGCTGTAGGATTGTGTGGGCAGGTATGTGCAATCTGTCCCAGCACAGCTTTATTAGCAACAACTAATGGAACTGGCTGATTTTCTGACTTAGAAGAAAAATAATGAAACAGCTAAGCCATTCTGACACATACCTTTCACCAATTCCCCAAAAAAGGAGGCCACCACAGCCCCTGAGTTGTATCATCCAGAAGTATTTCATTTCATTTAGTCAGGCACTAAATCCATTTCTTAAGATTGTCCTATTTCTTTCTCTGAATTCTATCATAACCTCCTTTATGTAAATATAATGTCTTAGAATTCATGGATTGATGTTATTCCTCAGATATTCACCTTGGCTCAAGTCTTCACACATAGTTTCAGACCAAAGCCACATCAAAATACAGCCCAGCTTAACACATTCTATCTCTTGGTAACTCAGCCCACCAGTGCTTTTACTCTAGCCCCAAAAGGCATAGCCACACCAGCCACACTAGCCAAAAAGACGTGGGCAAATGATAAAATCAAAGGTAACTCCCCAGAGAAGTAAAAAGATTACTCTCTACACTCATTTGAAGAAAGATGCTGAATGGCTCTAAATCTAAGTACTGGAACCACCTTTGCAAAAATTATAACTGAGGAAATTATGACAGTAAAAGGGACCAGACAACTGATTCCATCTTGCTTCTAACCTCTAAGCTGTCCTTGTTCATTCCTGGGCATAGGCTGAACTAACCTTGGGAAGGAATTTAGTTTATTGTTTGAAACAAAATTGATAATAGCCCCTTCCCAAAAAGACTCCATTTTTGCCTGGGGATCAGTCTTCCTTTGCAGGACTAACAAATTAGCTACAAGATTAGAAATGATAGTCTAGGGGTCATGCAGCCTCTGGCTGCAAGAGTCTGAACCTCCCCCAGATTTTTCCAAGGGGTAACATTACTATTGCAAAATCTAAGATTAGTGCTTAAGATATTTTGCAGACTCTGCACTCCACGGATCAGCTGACATCACCCAGACTGGTAATCTGGCTCAACTAGTTCCGTGATTCCATCCAGGAATAGAAGACAGCAAAGAAAACCTCACTTCAGTCCCTTGTGATTCCATCTCCAACCTGACCAATCAGCACTCCCCTCTTCCCAAACACCTACCCACCAAATTATCCTTGAAAACTCCAATCCCCAAATTCTCAGAGAAACTGATTTTAATAATAATAAAACTGGTA
>NW_012109175.1:389820-390766 GCF_000951045.1 Mandrillus leucophaeus
CCCCAACATTTTAATGTAGGTTTTTTCTATTTTCCCTAAGTGTTGGCCAGTCTGAGAAATAAAGAGAAAGAGTACAAAGATAGGAATTTTACAGCGGGGTCTCCAGGGGTGACATCACATATTGGTAGGACTGTGAAGACGACCCCGAGATGCAAAACCAGCAAGTTTTCATTAGGGATTTTTAAAGGGGAGGGGGTGTATGAACAGGAAGTAGGTCACAAGGATCACAAGCTTCAAAGCGCAATAAGATCACAAGGCAAAGGCAAAATTACAATTACTGATGAGGGTCTGTCCCGCTATGCACATATTATCTTGATAAACATCTTAACAAGAAACAAGGTTCGAGAGCAGAGAACCAGTCTCACTAGAATTTACCAGGCTGGAATTTCCCAATCCTAGTAAGCCTTAGGGTAATGCAGGAGACCAGGGCATATTTCAGTCCTTATCTCAACCACATAAGACAGACACTCCCAGAGCAGCCATCTATAGACCTCCCCCAAAGAATGAATTCCTTCCCCAGGGTTATTCCTTGCTGGGAAAAGAATGTAGTAATATCTCTCCTACTCGCACATCCATATATAGGCTTTCTACAAGGAGAAAATTATGGCTGTATTCTGCCTGACCCCGCAGGCAGGCAGACCTTATGGTTATCTTCCCTTGTTTCCTGAAAATTGCTGTTATTCTGTTCTTTTTCAGGGTGCACTGATTTCAGTGTTCAAACACACGTTTTACAATTTGTACAACAGTGGTGCTGAGGTGACGTACGTTCTCAGCTTACAAAGATAACAGGATAAAGAGATTAAAGACAGACATAAGAAATTATAAGAGTATTATTAGGGAAGTGATAAATATCCATGAAATCTTCACAATTTATGTTCGGAGATTGCAGTAAAGATAGGTGAAATAAATTATAAAAGTATTAATTTAGGGAACTGATAAATGTCCA
>NW_012109175.1:395886-398233 GCF_000951045.1 Mandrillus leucophaeus
AAAACCTCACTTCAGTCCCTTGTGATTCCATCTCCAACCTGACCAATCAGCACTCCCCTCTTCCCAAACACCTACCCACCAAATTATCCTTGAAAACTCCAATCCCCAAATTCTCAGAGAAACTGATTTTAATAATAATAAAACTGGTATCCTGCACAGCCAGCTCTGTGTGAATTACTCTCCCTCCATTGCAATTCCCCTGTCTTGATAAATCAGATCTGTCTATGTTACAGGTAATTAGACAGGCATGAGCAGGACAGGAGAGGGGGCTCCCCCACCCACTAGGAAGGTCAGGTTATGGTTTGACAATGATTGCATTCTCTCTAAAAGTGATACATTGGCAGCCAGCGTCAGGGAGAGGCCAATTCCTAATGGTCCACACCTGTTACAGTAAATGTTAACCAAATGCAGATGCCAGGGAGAAGCAACGTCCTGGGCATATGCATTAGGAGACAAAATGGGAGAGTATGACCTTCTGTGGAAACCCCACCAGAAAAGCGGAGAAAGCATAAGATGAGGATGTGTACAACTTCCTAAATACAATGCATGTGCTCACTTCCCAAGGAAGGCCCTGCACGAGCAGGCAGCCCACCCTAAGGGAAGAATCACTGGAAAGGGCCAGCCTATAAAGTCCTAGGATTAAGGTTAAACACTGCACTTGACCTTCATGTGCCTACTCGGGTTTCTTCCACATGTACTTTCCTTTCTTTCCTATTCTAAAGCCTTTTTAAATAAACCTCAACTTCAGTTCTGAAACTTGCCTCAGTCCCTTTTCCTGCCTTATGCTTCTCAGTTGAATCATTTCTTCTGAGGAGACAAGAACTGAAGTTGCTGCAGACCCACACAGATTCACTACCAGTAACTCTGGTACCTTCCATTGGTAACATCTAGGCAGGGGGCCAGGTGAACCAACCCACTGGGCGGTTACAGTAACCCAACAGAGAACATGTTTTAAATGCACACTATTTCATAATCTGACAGGTTTTTGTTTTTTTTCTAACCTGATTTATCTCAAGTATGAAGTACTAATTTACTTGACTGGGTTAATAATGTCAATCAATGACAATTTAAAGTATCACTATCTAGGTGAAAGGTACTACTTTTCTTTACAAACCACTTGAGCCACCCCACCCCCTATGAAATAGCATTCTGTCCTGACTGCGTGCAAACTGTAGTGAAGTAAAGAAGTTGGTGTAGTGTATCTCTTAAATCAGGGGCCAGCAAGGTTTTTCTATAATGAATCACATCGTATATATTTTAAGCTTTGCAGGCCATACAGTCTCTATCACAACTACTCAGCTCTACAGTTCTAGCACAAGAGCAAGACAATATGTAAACAAATGAGTTGTGTTTCAGTAAAACTTTATTGACAGAACAAATAGGCAGGCCACATTTTCTGACCTTTATCACATAACATGATTTCCTTAAAATGTAATATATCTCATTTATTTCGTTTATTTAAAAAAATTCTCAAATGATTTTGGATAGGAAAGATTAGAGGTATCTGAGGCTGGCAGTTTAAATAATATCTGAGATAAAGCATTCAGTATATCTAGCATACAGTAAACATGAAGTAAATGTAGGCTGGATTCGAAATCAAATTCGCCCCTCATAAACATATATCACAAACTTAGACAAATTCTAAATCAACAACTTTGAAAATAGTTTTCCTGTTTTGTGACTTTTTGCTCTTTCTAATTACTAAACTTTTCAAAATGTGTTCAGTGTCTTCATTATAATGCATATTCATTTTTTATAGTTGTTCAGCAACTGTAAGCTTTCAAACACACTGGGACTCTTCAATATTGCTGTATTAAGGGAAATTATAATAGCCTATTGACTGCAGTTCAGTCAATGATCCATTCATTATTCTCTCTTGAAGGCTAAGTTCGTAAAATAATGGATGTGATTATCACAAAAGTCAACATAAGTGTGAGAGGATGAAACTGGTAATGAGCCCAAATAGTTAACTTACATTTTTGTACCATTTCAAAAATATTTAGACATTCTTTTTATCCACTGTTTAGTTCAGTGATCTTTGGAGTAAGACGTGGGTACTTTGACAGGTTGGTAAGACATTTAATTGTGGCATCAAGTACAATTTCGAAAATGTCTATTTCTATTCAGTTTTCATCTCGTTCTTTTTTTTTTTTTGTCTTTGTGAATGTGTGCATGTATACACTGGTAGATGCGTATTCAAAAGAGTTTGGAAATGGCTGACACACATTTTATAGTGCTATAAAAGACTGTCACATGCTTCCTAAATAATATAAACATCCAGAGAGACACTAAATTTTTTAATGCAATTTTTTATACCCTGGATATATTAGGAATATATGTTTTTATA
>NW_012109175.1:399528-401821 GCF_000951045.1 Mandrillus leucophaeus
GGCTCACGCCTGTAATCCCAGCACTTTGGGAGGCCGAGGCGGGTGGATCACAAGGTCAGGAGTTCGAGACCAGCCTGGCCAACATGATGAAACCCCATCTCTACTAAAAATACAAAAATCAGCTGGGCATGGTTGTGGGTGTGTGGAATCCCAGCTACTCAGGAGGCTGAGGCAGGAGAATTGCTTGAACCCAGGAGGCGGAGGTTGCAGTGAGCCGAGACCGCACCATTACACTCCAGTCCGGGTGACAGAACAAGACTCCATCTCAAAAACAAACAAACAAAAAACTTAGCATAACAGGATAACATTGTCTTACAACATAAAAATACTTTGCTCAATATTTGCCTCAAACAAAAGAAGGCTTGGAGAATTTCCATGGCATTCTTTAAATACTTTAATTAAATATTAATTTCAAATTTTAAATTTTATCTATTGGCATTTCAGAATATCCTTTTCTAGAAGTTTTTTTTTTTCTTTTAATTCAAGTCTTTGAAATCCCCGGAAACATTTAATTTAGCACTTTATCATGAAAATACATATATTGCTGCAGGACTAGAAATAGACCAGGTTAAAGAAACATTGGAGAGTCAGTAGAAGGGACAGAGCCGTGTAATCTTCATTTGGCCATTTGGTTGGGTATGTGGGAATCCAAATTATTGGGCATTGAGATGGAGGACGTTTCATTTCCATTACTACCAAGGTATATACTCCTGGGTTTAGACACAAAAACATGAATGTTTAATACCTAAAGAAACTGTACTTTGCAAAACACTCTGAGAAAAATGAACTTTTTTCACACATTCACATTGAAATAAAAGATTATCTTTTGAATCAAAACAATTGAACTGGACATAGAGAGTAGAAGGATAGTTACCAGAGGCTGGAAAGGGTTGTGGAGGGGTTGGGGGTGGTGAGCACTGTTAATGGGTACAAAAAATAGAAAGAATAAATAAGACCTACTATTTGATAGCTGAACAGGGTGACTATAGTCAATAATAACTGTCCGTTTCAAAATAACTAAAGTAGTGTAATTGGATTGTTTATAACATAAAAGATAAATGCTTGAGGGGACGGATACCCCATTCTCCAGGATGTGATTACTACACATTGCATGCTGGTATCAAAACATCTCATGTACCCCATAAATATATACACCTACTACATACCCACAAAAATTGAAAATTGAAAAATTGAAAAACAAAAAACAAAAAAATTGAACAACACAAAAAATCATCTTTTGTATAAGGCTGCCAGGCACTTGTTTTTATCCACACTAATACTTCTGTTGACTTGTTGTCCTTCTGTTTCCTCCATTTGCCCTGCTTCTTTCATGCAAATGAAAGCGTATCTAACCAATGCTGGGGTTTTAGCAAAAATATCTTAGTTTTGAAATGCCATCCACTTTTATTCACCTGTGTTTGCTGTGGAATGGTTCTCACTGCAATTTCACTGTATTTATTTTTCCATAACCAGAATCATCATCACTGCTAAGCCTATTTCACATACAACCTGGGAAGCTGAATCTCTTTTTTAGATGAACAGCTCTTTGGTTATTATATGCCAACAATGAATCTTTCTCCCAGTAACTCATTGAAAAGCTTTCTAGGCTCGAAATTTGCAGGCAGTGAGAATAAGGCAAGCGTCTAGAAAAACAGCAGGCTTGTTTTTTTTTTTTTTTTTTCCTGACTAGGTACATTTGAAGCATGAAGGATGAAGGATATATATATGATGGATGAAGGGTGACTGTTCTGCACAAAGACCAATTTCAGATGAGTCTCATAGACTTTATATTGATGTGTTATTGTATCATCTGCTATGTATTTCAGAAAGAGAGCACAAAGCAATATTTTACTTAAACTATCTGTTTTTGCAGTAATTTAAAATATTAAAGCTTAGAAATCTAAAAATCTTGTCATTGTTAAAATGTTCATAAACTGACAAATTCAGAGATGAGATGAATCTCAAAAGCCTTTCCTCTTGTAGGTGAGGAAAGATGGGCCAAGAGAGTGATTTGCCCAAAGTCAACCAGAGTTTAGAATTATATCCTAGGTCCCAGTACAATAGGGTGTCTTCTACACTGCAGCTCTTCTCTTGAATGGATTTTTTTGTTAATGAGAATAAGCCAAGTCTTTCTTGCTAGATTAGAAACATTTACCCAGTTTCAGAATAGACAGATGATAGACAAGAGGAAAGAAGGGAGAAAGAAAGGAAAGGATTAAAGGAGGGGAAAACTGGAAGATAAGAACAGAGAAATAAATAAGTTAAAAACAAAGGCAGGGAAGGAAAGGGGAGG
>NW_012109175.1:404496-405987 GCF_000951045.1 Mandrillus leucophaeus
GTTCTTTTTTTTTTTTTGTCTTTGTGAATGTGTGCATGTATACACTGGTAGATGCGTATTCAAAAGAGTTTGGAAATGGCTGACACACATTTTATAGTGCTATAAAAGACTGTCACATGCTTCCTAAATAATATAAACATCCAGAGAGACACTAAATTTTTTAATGCAATTTTTTATACCCTGGATATATTAGGAATATATGTTTTTATAAAAAGAAAAAGTAAATTTAGAAATGGTTTATATTGGATAATCAACAACACTCTGTGTTTCATATTATTGTATGTGTTTATTTGCTGGTCTGAGTATTTTAGAAGTACATGCAGTAATGAAAGAATGTAAATATATATATCATCCAGAAAAATTATAATAAATTTTGCTGTGTCAAATACCAATCCAAAAGTAGTAGCATAAAGCAGCAATCAATTTTCTATGCTCATGAATTTGGGGGTCAAGAATTCAGTGTAAGGCATAGCAGGGATGGCTATCATCTGATAGTTACATCATCCGATTCCTCAGCTGAGAAGAGTTCAATGACTGGGGGTGACTAGAATGACTGGGGGCTAACGTGATAGACAGACCTCCTTCACATGCCTGGTGACTCAGCAAAAATGTACTGAAGGCAGGATTGAGCTAATTCTAATGTCAGTCTTTATCTGGCCTTTCTACATGGCTTGGGCTCCTTCAGAGCATGGAAGTCTCAACGTATTGATGATATTCTTACATGGTGCCTAAGAGCACCAAGGGCAGGTATTTCAGCAGACAACAAGAGGCTTCATGGTTTGTTAAGACCCAGCTTTAGAAATCACAGGACATAACTTCCAGGTCACTATATTAATGGAAGAAGTTACAGGCTGATCCAGATTCAAGGGGAGAGGACTTAGTTGCCACCTCTCAATGGGAGAGGTACCAAAGAACTTACAACTATGTTTTAAAACTACCACAAATAATAACTTCACATACACATGTGATTTTGATCATCAGAATAATTCAATTATACCAACAAAAGTAAGTAACATTATATTCTAAATACTTGGAATATTTGGATTGAAGAAATATAATTCAAGAAACATTTTACATACATTTTAAAGGAAATTTACACAATTCTACATTACACAAATGTAGAATTCTTTTAAAATATTTTATTACGATAGACATTAAACTGTATAAGAATTCAAATAATTTAATATGCCTCTGAGACTTCCTTCATCCATTCCTTTGGGAGGCATGAACTATTAAATATAAAACAATTTACCTTACAATAATTATATTAAAACAATTTACAAAATTTTAAATTTGTGTAAATATAAAAATGACCATAAGGCATTGTGAAATGACCAGGACAAAAATTTTTTTAAAAAAACACCTTATACAAACCAATGCATTTCCACTGATGTTGGTGTTATCATAATTTTCTTGCTGAAATAACCTAAAAACAACACTAGCAGCAGGGCACGGTGGCTCACGCCTGTAATCCCAGCACTTTGGGAGGCC
>NW_012109175.1:408289-412663 GCF_000951045.1 Mandrillus leucophaeus
GGACGGACGGACGGAAGGAAGGAAGGACGGAAGGGAGGGAGGGAGGGAGTCAAACTCTATTAAATTACTTGAAGAGACTGATTCTGAGTCAAATACAAGTGACCAATGTCCTGTGACACAGCCCTAGATAATACTGAGAACATGCCCAAGGTATTCGTGCTACAGCTTGGTTTTATACCTTTTAGGGAGACATAAGATATCAATGGACTCTAGATGTACATTGGTTTGGTCCAGAAAGGCAGAACAACTCAAAGCTTCCAGGTAACAGGTGAATTCAAAGATTTTCTGATCGGCAATTGGTTAAAAGAGTTATTTATTATCTAGACCTGGAATCGATAGAAAGGAACGTTTAGGTCAAGATAAGGGGTTGCAGAGATCAAGGTTTTATCATGCAGATGAAGCTCCTAGGTATCAGGCTTCAGAGTTCTTATCAAACCTAAAAAGGTGCCAGGCTCTTAGTTAATTCTCTCCTGGATCAGGAAAAAAAACCCTGGAAAGAGAACAGGATTCTCTACAGAATATAGATTTTCCGCACAAGAGACAGCTTTGCAGGGCCATTTCAAAATATGTCAAATATATTTTGGGGTAAAAGACTTTGATTTCTTTCAGGCCCTGCTATCTGTCATGTGATGCTATACTACAGTCAGGCTGGAATTTGGTGTCTTATTGAGACAAAGTGTCTGTTTTGTCAGTCTTAAGATCTCCGTTTTAATGTTACTGCTAGTCAGTTGTGCCTGAATTCCAAAGAGAAGAGGGTATAGTTTTAAGTCCAACCTCCACTTTCCATCATGGCCTGAACTAGATTTTCAAGTTTACTCTGAAATGCCTTTGACAGACAAAACAGGCCCATTCAGTTGGTTGGGGGACTTCAATTTTTATTCTTGGTTTACAGAGGCATCTGTGGCTGTTTTTCTGAGGAGGTTTTTAGGAATTTTAGTGTTTATACATTTCATTAAAGTGAAGAAAAACATTAAGGGAGAGGCACAGGTAGGTGGTAAAGTGAATGGTTACATTCTTGTCACACTTTAGTTAGTGCTCAATAAATCTACATTTTATGTAAGATAAGATGAATGAAGAAAAAGGGGGAATAAAGGAAGAAACAAGTATGCAAACATATCTGGTAGGTGGAGGAATAATCTCATCTTGTCTTTGTTCTGCAACTGGGAAAATACGTTTCTAAGAACATTATCAGTGTGGAATCAACCAGATGAGTTTTAGGAGCTAGACTCAGATTGCAGACGTAAAGTTACAATTGACATGCGCTTGTTTATGGGAGGCCAGCAAAGAATTTCCTTGGGGGTTGAACACAGCTCCTCGCCAGCAACGGAACAAAGCTGGACGGAGACTGACTGTGACTAGCTGAGAGAAGGCGGCTTCAGATGATCGGTAATAACAAACTTCTCTGAGCTAAAAGAGGATGTTCAAACCCATCGCAAAGAAGCTAAAAACCTTGAAAAAAGACTAGACAAATGGCTAACTAGAATAAACAGTGTAGAGAAGAAGTACTTAAATGACCTGATAGAGCTGAAAACCATGGCACGAGAACTACGTGACGCATGGACAAGCTTCAGTAGCCAATTTCATCAAGTGGAAAAAAGGGTATCAGTGATTGAAGATTACATGAATGAAATGAAGTGAGAAGAGAAGTTTAGAGAAAAAAGAGTAAAAAGAAATAAACAGCCTCCAAGAAATATGTGACTACGTGAAAAGACCAAATCTAAGTCTGATTGGTGTAGCTGAAAGTGACAAGGAGACTGGAAGCAAGTCAGAAAACACTCTTCAGGATATTATCCAGGAGAACTTCCCCAACCTAGCAAGGCAGGCCAACATTCAAATTAAGGAAATACAGAGAACACCACAAAGATACTCCTCAAGAAGAACAACCCCAAGACACATAATTGTCAGATTCACCAAAGTTGAAATGAAGGAAAAAATGTTAAGGGTAGCCAGAGAGAAAGACTGGGTTACCCACAAAGGGAAGCCCATCAGATTAACAGCGGATCTCTCGGCACAAACTCTACAGGCCAGAAGACAGTGGGGGCCAATATTCAACATTCTTAAAGAAAAGATTTTTCAACCCAGAATTTCATATCCAGTAAAACAAAGCTTCATAAAAGTGAAGGAGAAATAAAATCCTTTACAGAAAAACAAATGCTGACAGATTTTGTCACCGCCAGGCCTGCCTTATAAGAGCTCCTGAAGGAAACACTAAACATGGAAAGGAACAACCAGTACCAACCACTACAAAACAATGCCAAATTGTAAAGACCATCGATGCTAGGAAGAAACTGCATCAACTAATGAGCAAAATAACCAGCTATCATCATAATGACAGGATCAAATTCACACATAACAATATTAACCTTAAATGTAAATGGGCTAAATGCTCCCACTAAAAGACACAGATTGGAAAATTGGATAAAGGGTCAAGACCCATCACAGTGCTGTATTCAGGAGACCCATCTCACGTGCAGAGACACACATAGGTTCAAAATAAAGAGATGGAGGAAGATCTGCCAAACAAAAAAAGGCAAAAAAAAAAAAAAAAAAAAAAAGGAAAGCAAAAAAGCAGAGGTTGCAATCCTAGTCTCTGATAAAACACCCTTTAAACCCACAAAGATCAAAAGAGACAAAGAAGGTAAAAGGATCAATTCAACAAGAAGAGCTAACTATCCTAAACATATATGCAGTCAATACAGGAGCACCCACATTCATAAAGCAAACCCTTAGAGACCAACAAAGAGACTTAGACTCCCACACAACAATAATGGGAGACTTTTAACACCCCACCGTCAACATTAGACAGATCAACAAGACAGAAAGCTAACAAGGATATCAAGGAATTGAATTCAGCTCTGCATCACGCGGACCTAACAGACAGAACTCTCCACCCCAAATCAACCGAGTATACATTATTCTCAGCACCACATCACACTTATTCCAAAATTGACCACATAGTTGTAAGTAAATCACTCCTCGGCAAATGTAAAAGAACAGAAATTATAACAAACTGTCTCTCAGACCACAGTGCAATCAAACTAGAACTCAGGATTAAGAAACTCACTCAAAACCACACAACTACACGGAAACTGAACAACCTGTTCCTGAATGACTACTGGGTACATAACAAAATGAAGGCAGAAATAAAGATGTTCTTTGAAACCAATGAGAACAAACACACAACATACCAGAATCTCTGGGACACATTTAAAGTTGTGTGTAGAGGGAAATTTATAGCACTAAATGCCCAAGAGAGAAAGCAGGAAAGATCTAAAACTGATATCCTGACGTCACAATTAAAAGAGCTAGAAAAGCAACAGCAAACACATTCAAAAGCTAGGAGAAGGCAAGAAATAACTAAGATCAGAGCAGAACTGAAGGAGATAGAGACACAAAAAACCCTTTAAACAAATCAATGAATTCAGGAGCCGGTTTTTTGAAATGATCAACAAAGTTGATAGACTGCTAGCAAGACTTCTTCTGCAGAAGCAGCTTTCTTTTAGCAAACTTCTTCTAAAGAAGCAGCTTTCTTTTAGCAAACTTTCTTCTAAAGAAGAAAAGAGAGAAGAATCAAATAGACGGAATAAAAATCGATAAAGGGGATATTACTACCATCCCACAGAAATACAAACTACCAGAGAATACTGTAAACACTTCTATGCAGATAAACTACAAAATCTAGAAGAAATGGATAAATTCCTGGACACACACACCCTCCCAAGACTAAACCAGGAAGAAGTTGAATCCCTCAATAGAATAATAACAGGTTCTGAAGTTGAGGCAATAATTAACAGCCTACCAACCAAAAAAAGTCCAGTACCAGGTGAATTCACAGCCAAATTCTACCAGAGATACAAAGAGGAGCTGGTACCATTCCTTTTGAAACTATTCCAATCAATAGAAAAAGACGGAATCCTCCCTAATTCATTTTATGAGGCCAACATCATCCTGATACCAAAGCCTGTCAGAGACACAACAAAAAAAGAGAATTTTAGACCAGTATTGGTGACGAACATCGATGCAAAAATCCTCAATAAAATACTGGCAAACCGAATCCAACAGCACATCAAAAAGCTTATCCACCACAATCAAGTTGGCTTCATCCCTGGGATGCAAGGTTGGTTCAACATAATCAAATCAATTAATGTGATCCATCACATAAACAGAACCAAAGACAAAAACCACATGATTATCTCAATAGATGCAGAAAAGGCCTTTGATAAAATTCAACAGACCTTCATGCTAAAAACTCTCAATAAACCAGGTACTGATGGGATATATCTCAAAATAAAAAGAGCTATTTATGACAAACCCACAGCCAATATCATACTGAATGGGCAAAAACTGGAAGCATTCCCTTTGAAAACTGGCACA